>NC_056747.1:1139681488-1139683988 GCF_019279795.1 Protopterus annectens
CTGCTTGGTGTAACTCATTCTAAGCCTTTTAGTTTAAGCACGTGGGCCTTCAGACCAGTTGTTTTACATTAAGAAGGTTTGTGGTCTGCACTGTAGTGGCAGAACACGTAGCTTACATCCTTCTAATTTGGGAACTGCTGATTGAGGGCTCAGTATCTGTTATTCTAAAAGTGTATTAATTCTGGTTTAAGCACTTGGGCTTCAGGCCAGTTATTTTACATTAAGAGGGTTCGTGGTCTGCACTCTTGTGGGAGGAGAGGCTGGACTCTGCCCTTCTGAGCTGGGAATTTCTGGTTAAAGGCTTGTAGTGCCTGCATATTTGAACTGCTTCTTACTGAAATTGGTACAACTTGTTTGCTGTAGCATAGACTAGATCCAGGCCTGTTGAATCTAGCTTTGTTTGTATGCTTGCTGTTTGTTTGCTTGTTATTTCCCTGAAACGCTAATTCCACCTAAAATGCGGCTTTACAGCGCTTCTGTGGATCCCCAGTGATATCTGCATTGCTTACTGTACTTATTTCCTTGTTTCACTTGAAAGAAAGTTACTGTTTGTCATTTTTGCATTTACGTTACCTGTAACACATTGCATTTAAGTTACCTGGCACTTGCTCACTAAGTCAGCACTAAAAAATTAAAAGCACTACACCCTTACAAACTCCCCTTGAGTACCCCTTGAGTACCTTGTTCCCCATTGGCCCTTTTTTTCAATTATAAAGAATTCCCAATACTATTCTAGCATGTCCAAAGGTCACTTGTCATTCTCCTCTCCAGTCCAGCTGGTGAATCTGGGAATCTTGAGGCAATGTTACAACTGCCTCGTACACAGACAACCCTCTCCTCCTCCCAACAAATTCCAACACATGTGAGAGATGCAACCATATAGCCAAACTGGAGGCTAAGCTCTCTCAACTCAGTACTGGCGCAACCAGTCAGGAGGAGAAGGAAACCACACTCACTACAATTCCAGTCTCACATAGACCTACCACAACAGCAAACCAAACACATAAACACACAAAAACATACTCGGAGGCTCTAAATAAAAATCTGCCTAAGCAGCAGAGACCTCCAAAGCAGACACCCAGGCAACCGCTACCCCAAAACAAAACACGTGCAACACATAGCTCACAAAGCCAGTGTGCCGAACAGTCACAGCCCTTCAGGCTAAACAACACACCTGATACACTTGTAATAGGTGACTATCGTCAGGCACACGGACATCCCGCTCACCAGGCTGAACAAGGAGAAGGTCACGGTGAGCTGCCTGTCGGGCAGCTAGGATCCGCCACATAACACACGCACTCGGGTCACTCCAAGGCAAGTACAAATATTACCCAGTCATTGTCCATGCTGGTGTGAATGACCTGAGCTGTACCTCCCTGGACTACATGAAAAGAGACATAGAGGAGCTCTCTGAGCATGTAGCCCAGGCCGGTATGACTCTGACCTTGAGTAGTATCTTACCCTCACCAAGAATGATGCCACAATATGAAGACAAGATGATAAAATTTCAACAATTGCCTTAAAGGGGATCCAATGCCTGTCAGCCTGGGATGACATGCTCGACAAGCCACGATGCTTCGCTAGGGAAGGCTTGCACCTGTCACCCCTGGGCTTTCGGATATTGGCAAAGGCTCTTGCTACCCCCATAGTGCCTTTTATAGGCAAGGCTCAAAAGACAAACCCACACCTATAGGTATCACAAGTGATAAGAAACTAAGAGTAATGCTACTCAACGCCAGAAGTGTAAACCTCAAGATGCACGCACTCGAAACTCTTCTTAGCATGGAGAACATCGATATCTGTGCAGTGACAGAAACCTGGTTCAAGGCTCCCGAGAGCTCCCCAGCACTACCAGGTTATACCTCATACCATGCTTTTCGGCCCCAAAACTTGGACCGAACCACAAAAGGAGGGGGAGTATCAATATTCGTCAAAGATACCCACACCTCCAGGTTGGTGGCACAGCACAAAGCATCAGAGACCATCCATGTGCAACTAACAGTGGGTAAAACTGCCTTCCAGTTTATAGCCTGCTACAGACCACCCTCCCAAACTCAGGAACCCCACTCGGCCTTCCTGAGAACACTGGAAAATATGAAGGTCTCTCCAAACACCATTATACTGGGCGACTTCAACTACCCAAACATAGACTGGGAGCATTACTCTAGCTCCAACACCCTAGCCCAAAGGTTCCTAGAATTTATAAACTCAAATGCTATGGAACAACTTGTTACCATTCCCAGAAGAGAGGAAAACATACTGGACCTGATCATCACCAACATGGGGACTCTATGCTCCAGACCAGAAGTGTATCCCTCACTGGTAAGATCAGACCATAAACTAATCTGACTGGATATTCACATCCCGACCCCACCCCCTGCCCACAAAACCACAGTGAAAAACTTCTCTAAAGCAAATTTCACACTCCTCAAAACTGAGGTGGAATCCTTCAAAGCCCCCGGGCCTGTGGAAAATATGGCCCAGACCGCAGAATCCTTTA
>NC_056747.1:1139688988-1139731488 GCF_019279795.1 Protopterus annectens
ACACACGAAATCTACAGAACACTTTTAACCTACAATACCGGAGTGCTTTCTTTACACAGAAAGCAACTTCATTAGGAAACAGCAAGCCAAGAAACAATAAATCTAATGTTGAAACTCTGACTTATCCCAGAGACTTCCCATACTATCCCAGAGACTTCCCATACTCTGGAACAGGCTACCCATCTATGTCAAGCAAAGTTCTTCATTAGCACTCTTCAAGAAAAATCTTGAGGAGTGGATGGGAAATAGGAAATACACCCCGGGGATCACTTCTGTGTCTCTGCTCGTCAGTAGCACAGGAAAATATCTTTCTTGGGTGGCGTAAGCCTGGGAACCTTGTTGGCTAGGCTTGCATAGGCCCTTGGGCCACTAGCCTTGTACCTACCTATGAACCAATCATCTAACACAACCAGAGTACAGACCTCATTTTGAAAACAGGTGGTAATGATATATTTTCATTCAGGCCAGGTAAAATACTGCTCACCAACAAACTTTTCCAATATATTTATAAAACAAATTAGTCCAAGCATCTGCCCTTAAATTTTTAACAACCTTTTCCACGTGTATTTTCTAAAAACCATTGCAGAACTTTAATATCTAAAAACAGCATTTGTCACATCACCATTATAAATAGAGCATCCCTCCATCTTGCCTACATAAAAACTTGAACAAGTAAGGCATAATGCAATACACACCACTCTGTGTATTACAATTATTTACCTTTACACACGATCACTCTAGCATATCTTGTGACAAAATCACTAAGATCCTAACAAATAAACCTACATTTGCTGCAGTTACCACACTGACATTATAACAAACTGTTCTTCAGTATTACCTGACCATTCAAATACACCACCAATATTGTGACGGGTTTTGTATGTAAATTTCAAATCACTACTTAATTTAAATATATCACGACTTAGGCCGTTTACAAGATGCCAATCAGATTGCACGATATTCCACAGTAAAGGGATACCCTCAGAATGATGCAACACCATAGTTCACGGTAGATGGAATTATATTATTACTATTCACTTCCATGTCCCTTTATTGTTCCTTTCAAGACTGATGCACAACAATCACTTCTTCTGTCAATGTGCATGTCAAGCACCAATTTACTTGAGTAACTCCTAGGAAAAAAACATAAGCCCATGTCTAGCTCTGTAGGTCTCATCTTCAGATATTATTCTAGAAAATCTTATAAATTGTCTCTTAATGCCTTATTTCTGATAAAAATTATAACCACGACTAAAGTGAACAAACTGATTAGAATATGTGGTCCTTCTAGATTTCTATACTTTTTATTACCAGAACACCCAAGAATGACACGGGATTCCATACCAATGTTGAATATAAAATAAAACAAACAATTTGTAGTACTTCTTACTACTGCACAAAATTCTCTAACAAATCAGTACTTCCTGTCCAGATGATAAAAATATCATCCAAAAAAACATGCATAAATTGTCAAACAGGCATTATACACAACAATTGTGGATATATTTAGACTCCCAATGGCAATGGATGATATAACCTTCTCAGTGAAACATTCAAGTCCCATTTTCTCTCCATCTGCATAAATTAACCTCAAGTACTTTGGCATTGCAATTGTCTCCACCTGCATGACATACAGACGTATGGAAATCTGGGTTTATACCACAAGATCGAAAGTTAAGAAACTAAAAACATCGAAAATTGCCACTGTTGTGCAATCCCAGAGTTGGTATATATAATTAGCTGGAGGTGTGGGTGGCGCAGCCCTCCCCCATTGGCAGATGAAGGAAGCTTGCCCCCCCCCCCCCCAGCATTAAAAACGTTTTTGACATTTTGATTTCAGTCTTTTGAACTTTCGATCTTATGGCACATCTTTTTCGGTCAGATACTGCCCACAATCATAGGCAGGCCTAACATGTGCAGAGCGTTAATGAAGTTTCTCCGCTACTCTTGCTAATAAATAATTTTCCAAATCATTAAGGTTTCTCAGAAAAGGTTCTTTTGATACTACAATGAAATGATTTAGGGAAGTTTTAGCAATTATTAATTCAACTCTTACACATGCCTTTAACAAAGTCAAAATGATGAGGATCCACTGTCAAGAGATGTTCAATGTCTAGATTATTACAATATCTCAAACCTCCTTAAAACAGCACAACTGTCAAGTCAGACAATGTGTCTATACTTACCATGGTCCGTAGATGAGCCACTCTTGTGTAACATTACAATGACCATTTCCCCCAGCTTTGGGAATGCAACCATGGCAGAGGCTTAAAGAGACTAAATAGGGGTTCAAAAAGGCCATACTTAGTAGTGACAATCGGGCAACCTTATACGTTATCGGGACCCATGGACGTGGTGTTTTTTGTGTGCCTTCCTAAAAACTACTTGTTACATGGTAATTAAAGGGGGGACAGCTTGGACTGTGTAAAGTTACAACTGTGGGCGGACTAAAATTTCCACTAAATTTGTCATCTAGGATACTAGAAGAACCAGGGTGGATTTTTTTCTTTAATAAAATTAACAGAAAGAACTGTGTGGTCAGCATTTTTTCTTTGGTTGGGGGGGGGTGAAGTTCAAGAACACAAGGGAAATCTAAAAACAAACCACCCTCGTAGTCCAACATAAATAAACTCTACAATTAAAAAAAAAAGAAAACTCCTTTAGGTATACAGTGGCGCAGAAGACCCACATATCTAGGATAACATCAAGTAATTGACTAAAAACCTGAAAAACACTATTAGGTTATTAAAACAACCCATGAACTTAGGTTAGCATCTGAAGCCATGGATAACTAAAATTCCTTCTGTATCTAAATTAGGAAACTAAGAAATAACACACAACATTGCTCTACACTTATGGCACCACCTACTTTGTCTCAGTAGACATTGTCAAAATTTTAGCCAAATGTCAGTGCAAATTTTATCTCAGAGACCACTATCCAAAACCCACATATCCTTGAACCATTCAGAACTCTCATCATCACTAAAGAACATATACTATAGGTACTAAAAATACTTCCACCATGCAAGTTGATAATACACCAGGCTGTTTAACAAACAATACCAAACAAGCCCAGGCAGAACCACTCTATTTTACTGGAGTTTAGTCAAGGGCAACAGGATGATGAGACTCCACAAGGGAGGTCCCAACACACTGACCCTATGAACTGTAGGCTCAGTCTGACAAGTCTTATCTGCAAAGCAATAGAACATATAACTGAATGGATGACATTTTAATGGAGTTTATCAGGCTAGATTCACAACAGTTTTTTTTTTTAAAGGGTAGATACTGTGCAACGAACTTGATTAACTTCTTTGAAAGGGTTAATGGACCATATATGGTGATCATGCTCTCCACACTGCAGAAATTCAGCAGGCCACAGTAAGCAAGCTTAATGCACTACAAATACAACTGCATGCGGTAAAATGGATAGTAATAAGTCACAGAACTCACACATTGAAGTAGCAGGTGCTTCAGAGAATAAGAAGATGGCCAATGGTGTCTTGCAGGGTTCAATGCTGGGATCTCTGTTCTTCAGTATTTAATTATCTCCAGACCATAAACCAAGACCTCTGGCTAACCACGTTTACAAATGACTGTACAATGGGAGTCACTATCAAGACACCCTCCAACGTCCAAGCCCTTAAGCATGAATTCACACTTGTAAATACCTAATGCACTAATCATGGGCTCAAATGTTAAAAAAATGCAACATTGTATAATCTGATAAACAAGCCCCTCCCACCCACCCCCAAGAAGGTTACAATACAACAACCTACTCCAAAACTACATTATTGTTAGAGACCTTTGACAATTCCCTCTCCTTCGATCAGCACGTAATGAAGGAAGTCAAAAGATTCTTCTACTTAGCATAACTAACTACACCAGATGTTTTAACTAAGATCAGTTATCAAAACTCCTAACTTGCCAAAAAAGACTAGAAGAATTATCCCTTTATTCAGTAGAATCCTGAGGCAAGATATATATATTGCTTACTGTACCATTAGTGTTCCTGGACCTCTTCTATCCTCATAAATCAAATAGCCCAAGAAATACCTGAACCAGGGATCTAAATCTTCATCAACATATAAATAAAACGGTTCCCCTTTTATAATCTCAAAATAGTGAAATCTCGAATTTCAGTATCCCGAGACCATAAAGGTGAATTTTTAAAATAGCAAAAGTGCATAATCATGAATTCAAATATCTTGAAATGGCGGTTATGGCTTTATGCTTCGTTACATCCAGTGTTGTCTGTGGATGGTGTACAGTGTAGTGTATGGATTTAGGTGCGATTTAAGGTTAAGTGAGTGTTTTGTAAGGGTTTTGGGTGGAAGTTTGAATGTATGTGTGTGTTTGTAAGTTGTATATGTGGGTTAGGGTAGGCAGGTGAGTTGGATCTGTTGGTGTTTGTATATGTGTGCGAGGGACTGTGGAATGTCTGGGTGCGAGTTCTTTTCCTGTTTGTGCAAATTCGGAGTTAGTATATATATATATATATATATATATATATATATATATATATATATATATATATATGTAGTGGGGGGGTGTGGGGGGCTTGCCCCTCTGCTTAAATGTAATGCAAGTGTGTTGATTTGTGTTGTGTTTGTGTATGTAGTGTGAGTAGGACAGTATGTGTTGTGTGGTGTGTATATGTTCGTAATTTTGTATTTCACGGTTTTGGGGTGTCGAGATTTTGAACGATCACCTTTATGGTTTCGAAATACTGAAATTCAAGATTTCAGTATTTCGAGATTATAAAGGGGAACCAAATAAAACAGTGGAGATAGTTCATTAAACAGTGCTTTCTCTGTATCAGGAATGGACTACTACTGTAAATTAAACAGTGCGATCTTCTTTCGGCTTTTCCCAGTTAGTGGTTGCCACAGTGTATCACCTGTCTGCTGTGCGATACATTATCTTAATTAATCCAGGAACTTGATGATTGGATGGGTATTCACAAATTCATCACTGGCTTGACTAGCTCAGTCGTTCTTGAAAATGGAGGTATAGTCTAAGGGTGGGGACTGGCCAGCCATGAGTGGTCGCAAGACTCAATTACCTTGTATTTTCTACGATACTATAACATTGTACACAAACATCAATTATCTGTCAGGATTTCCAAGCATGTTTTGATGAAAAAAATATGGGTTATGAAAACATAAAATGTTCAGGCTTTTTTTTTTTTTTAACAAAAGAGTAAAACTGTATATATTATTAAAAAAGGATCCACTGGTTCAAATTGTTTCACTTTGTGAATATAAACAGAATTATTTATCAACATACATTGCTTCAGTAGCAGTCACATTGCATGTACCATCCATTCATTACTTGCGTTTTGTGTGCGTTATACAACTGTGTATATACACCCACACATTATTACAGATATAAACAAAAGACTGCTTTGCTAGTACTTTGTCTGTTAAAAAAAGTTTATATACACATGCATATGGTTAAAAGAAAATATTTATCCTTTTTTCCTTACAATACTGTGTGCACCTTACACATCTTGCAAAGAAATACCAATGAAAATATTCACAAAATAAATTATTTTTTCACTATATGACTAAAAACTCAAAATACACAAACTCTGTAGAAGGTAACATTTCAAAGAGTTCAAAAAATACAGTCTTGCACATGTAGGACATTAAAATAAGCCACAATGGGGATCACGTCAGTCGCCCTGCTAGACAGGGGTCCAAGGAAGTAAACAGTGTGGGAAGAAATATCCAGGGAATTGTTATGGCTAGGCTTGTATAGGTCCTAGGGCCGATATGAGGACATGGATACCAAGTTAAAGAGGAAGAGAAAGTAAGTAATACCTCAAAGCTGCCGAGTGTTGGGGCTTCCTTGAATCACCCAGGTAGCAAGTTCAAAAAAAAGGACAGTATGGTACAAGCAGTTCTTTTAATTAGATGGGCCCATATCTTGTAAAGCCAAGTAAACAAAGACTACAGCTCTTTAGATGACACTATTGAAGTAGCAGTTAGTAAAGGTGCCGAAGAGTTTTGTAATGTAGTGTTAAAGAGATACACTAATTAGTATTCAGACAGTAGAAGTTTTGAACAAGCTTCAGGCAGTTAAATTCAGATTCACTGTGGGGAATACCAAGGCATAGGACATGCATGACCAGAGGTAGGTTAACATGTGACAAAAGGTGTTTTAATCCAAGAAATATTCATTACATGAAAATGAAGCAGACCCTTAAATTTACAAGGCACATACAGTAAAGTTCACAGGCAACTGTTCCTGAAGTGCCTAAAGCTGTAACCATATTTCTGCGATCAGAAGTGTATAGATCCATGGTTAAAGATGCGGTGACGTACTTTGAAGTAGCCAAGCAAAAGCTGCTGACCCAACAGTTTAGGCAGCTGCAGACAAAAAGCAAGATAAAGCATAAGTCGGGGGTACTGACACTGGTCAGACTTGCAAGTGATGGAGACCACTGTTGCCTGTGGTGCTCGAGACAGTGAGCTGCATCTCACTCTTTCTTTAATACTACAATATTACAGCTTCTGTGTACTAACGTAGCACTTTCAGGATTTGAACCACTGACAATTATAACTGGCTTGAGATGGTCAGATCTAAACCAGTAGCAGGGATATGCTTGATGGGCAGTTAGAAGATTTGAAACTTTCAAACCCCAAATAAATGTTAACAAATTCACTGACTGTGTGAGGAATCACTATGAAGCTTATTTCACAGAAAGGTAGGCAAGCCGTTATGTTACTGTGGAAAATGAGACAGTACACAGTTATAGACATTGATGGATTGTGTATTCCATACTACTTACGGGAACAAGAGAAGATATAAGCCACAAATGGGCAAGCTTCAAAAAAACAGACATCTGAGGAGTCTGAACAGAGCATTTATCCTGTGTAGGGCAGACGTTTGAGGCACTGGATTCTCTTGGTGAGGAACCTTTGTGGTCTCTCCAGCTGCTGCATGTGCTTTGTGAGGTACATGACAAAAGGGGCATTGTACTCAATAATGGGTCTTATAAGGGAAGAATGCAGGGATTTTATGACCACCTTGTCCCTGGGTGAAATACTCTTACTTGAGATACCCTTACTAATGAGGTGGACCATATAGACAGCTTTCTGTACAACAGACCCAATATGGTGGTCAAAAGTCAGTTTGCTATCAACCTGGGTGCCAAAGTCCCTCATGACTGACTGAGTGCAAAGGACTTTGTTATTAATGTGATAATTTGTGGGGATGTCACTCTCCTCCAAAAGAGATAATTGTATAAAATGTACGACTGCCTGTATCATACATAATTATTAACACATTTCTTGTTTAAGTTCAATACAATTACTTGTAATAAACTAATGAAACAATCACATCCCATAAACAACGTACAGAATATTTCAAGTAAAAGATTCTAACAATGAGGTAAAGTATATATCACCAAGCAGGAAGAAATACAAAGAGTAAAAAAAGCACAGAGTTCACCTAAAAATAAAAAGTACAAGCACTAAACAAGGATGAGAGAAAGTCCTAGATGTTCTTGGAGAAAGTAGTAGAGGGGAAACTAGTACTTGGAAACAACATGAAAATACTGCATTCAGGAGAAAAGGATATACAGAGGGGAAAAAAGTACCAAACGAGAAATGCGGGTATTGAGAGAGAAAAAAAAAAGACAGAACACAATATTAGGAAGAAAGATAGCAGCCTGCTCTTAGCAAATAAAAAATAAAAAATATACTTAATTTAGGCTGTATATCTGTGGAAAGGTATGGTTAATTGAACTCTGTGGTGTTCAGTGCTGGCATTTTTAATATTTATTATTACCTGATATTTCTCAGAATTTGAAAGGGAGCTAATGAGCTCTGCACTGCATTCAGTTAAGACACCATTTTATTAAGACTGACAAAAATAGCAGTTAAGATTTGGGTAAAATGACACATAGGTGGCATGAGAAGCCAGGCACTGAAACATTAGTGTGTTATATAGTAATTTATGCCTAATTATGTAAGTTTAAGAATGCCTGAGTGAAATACTATACAAAATGTAAGGACAGGCAGAATTTACCCTCATCCTTTCTTGTCTCTGTAAACAATTCTGCATAAGCTGCTGTGTCCTCTGGGTTTCGAGGGACACAGAATTTGGCAAACTATTGTTTGATAAAAGTTAGTTTGCCTTGGAAAAGTTCATAGGTTCATAGATTAGTACTAAGCCAACTGCCCTTGCGAGCCATTTTAAGCCTAGCCAATTACCCCTTGTGAGACTCAAACCCTGCAGCTTGTGTTTGTAAGGCAAACACCTTAACCATAAACTGTTACTGGGTTTACAGAGCCGATTTTTATTTCTTACAGCTTTAAGGTCTGTCCTTATGAAGAGGAATGACGTGACAGCAGGGAGGGGTGCAGTTTCCTCTCATATTTGTGAGAATGAGGTCCAGTATGTTGGAACTTCTAGTGGGCGTATACACCAACTGGTCAAGGGGGGTTGTATTTACGAAGCCCAGGTATCACTCTGTCTGCAGATCTGAGGCCATGTAGGACTCTCAAGTTTGCATCAGAAGCTCAGCATTGAAACATCAAAGAAACTTTAATATGTACCCCCCCCCCCCCCAAGGAACTAGTATGACAGAAATGACAATGTGAAGAGACTGCAAAATTTGCAGAGGATGAATAATACGTACACAGAAACACTCACAAATGCTCGGAACAGGCTTGTTAATGGAAGCTGCCAATTTCTAAGTCAAAAAGAAATTAAAAAAATGCACAAAAAGAACCTTTGTCCCAGTTCACTTAATGGATTAACAACAATTTGCTAGCAAACTCAGGAACAAGCTACCTCACAAATGCATGCATGACAAAGCCTGCAAGACAGAATGCAAAAACGTCTACAGATGTAATAGACCTCTCAGTGTTGTGTGACTTAGTGACATGTTACTGAAAATACTATACTAGGCACATTTACTTACTAAGAGATAGTCTGCAATACCTTACTTTTATTGAAAATTTATTTGCAACCCTCATGTGCTAGCAGCTCTCTAAAGCTTATAAATTGTGCAACTCATGTTTAAACATGTCATTTTCTCTGGCAAGTTACTTGCATGTTGCTGTTTTCTACACTACAGGTACGTCTCTGATAGTGGAGTATCATAATGCTGTTCTTACATAGTTTATTACTTCACCTACTGGTCACACACAGGTGTGTCAGGGCAGTCTTGCAGTTGCGGACATCTTAACACCTACCTAAAGATCACATCTTTGTGTGATCAAACAAATATCAGATTAGTACTTCTTGATACATATTTGCATGTACTCTATTGTTTCAGTTCATAATGAGGCATACTGTATGCCATCTCATTATGGCCCATATTTTCTTGAAATTATCTGACTTCCTGCTTTAGAGTTTCATCAGCTTTACTCCTCAGGGCTACCTGAAACATACCCCATCAACTGCAGACATTAGAAGTAGATACAAATACCTTCAAAAAGTATGCACAACCAGACAAAAACTGGATAGCTACATTAGCATAAAATTAAATACCAAACAGCATACAAGTCTTCCACTTCCAGTAGGACTGTGGAATGTTAGAAACATATTTAAAAACCAGAGTTACAAAAATGACGGAAAATTATAAGCACATTTCACACTTTTTGATAATCTATAGACTTTAATGAACAGTACTGCAAAATTCTACCATACAAGTTCATTTATGTTTGCTTCTAGGGGGAAAAACACAGATATAAAAGGTTTGTACTCTTTGAATTATTGGTGCCACTCGTACGTTATTTGTCATACATTGTGCAGTTTTCTGTGCACTACACAGCTTCAAAAATCACATACAAAAAGAGGGGGATTAAGAAAATTGTGTGGCTGTGTAAATCAAGCCTGAAAATAAGGACATACCTCCAAAATTATGCACATACAGGGATAATCACACATGAAAATAAGACCAGTCCTGTAAAAGGGAGATGAACTGAGAGGTCTGCCCTGAAACCTGACTGCTACAAACACTGCATGTCAAAAAATGTAAGAATTGCTGTTTGCAAGTGCAGTGCTTTCCATTGCCCCTTTTCCTTCAGGCCAAATTCACATATTACTGATAATATTGTGAGCCATAACAAAATAGCATACTTCTCAAGTGTACTTCATTATGACAATAGTTATTTTTCATTCTTAAAAAGCCCATGTTCTTCACAGCTCCATACTGAACTGGTCGGTCAAACGGATATCCTTGGTAAAAAAAAAAAAAAAAAATACAGAATCATTAATTTATCAAAAACAAACGAACGCCTTAACCATCCTGTGAGCTTCCTATTTCAAGTTGTTAACGGTCAGAAAGGCTTCCACGTTATCAAAGGCAGTATTCTCAAAGACCATATGTGCAAAAACAAGACAAGGGTGTTGTGGATGGATGGACCTCTAAAAATCTTCAAAGAATTGGAATTAATTTAATTTTAGCAATGAAGCACGTTATTTGACATACTGTATTGTTACAGAAAAAAACCTAAAATAGTCGCCTCGTATATCTAAAACACCACAAAAGCACTATTCATTCTTTCACTCTCAAATAATTGTAATTGTTTTACAGTCGCTATGTGCTGTCCACTTGTACAAAATAATCTTGACGTGACATGACAAAGATTGCAAAGAGCACGTTTGGGTCTAATACATGAAGCAACCTTTTCCCTGAAGAAGTTCATGAAGAATAAATTTGAACGAAAGTACTACAAGAATTGTGTTCGCTCCTCCTTTCTATCTACAGCTCTTGGTTTGAGTTTCATTTTCCAGTTTGTTGTGTGCTTATAAGTTTTTGTACATGAAGCAAGTTATGACAAACTCCCGTTATGGCTGATACACCCCGCAAATCACAATAGGACTTCAGAACTCCTTGCAACTATGGTTATTTTGAGGCTACTTAAGGCATACGGCAATGACGACTTAGTTTTTTTTTTAACATTTTTATCATTTGTACTAAAATTGGCTTAAAAAATGTATTTTACAGTGAACATTGATGGTTATTTTCTCTATTACTTGCAATTTCTGAAGTCGATATTAATTTAGCGTCCCGACTTTCTACTTTTGAGTCTTTTTACCCCCAATTACTTACTGCTTAAGCCCTCACTCCGGCTATAAAAGAGAGAGCCAGGCATTATAGTAAGAAAACAATGTTACAAGCAATGGTATACAGGACAGCCTAGATGGACGCATCAGATTTACAGGTGAAACAAAGTTGCTGGCAACTTACACCTACAAGAACAGGGGCAGGTAGGCCTAAACGAAGCACTCATGTGAGATAAAACGGTATCTAGATCTCTTAAAGTCTGTGTTGCCAAAGTACAAAAGCAAGGACTTCAAACTGGCGAAGTATGACAATTTCAAAACAAGTTGAAGTTAATCTAAAACACACAAAAACTACAAAATTGTTTTGAACCAAAAAGCCGGACAACATTTGAAGTTGTGATTTAACTTGTACAGAGTTTGACTGCTTAAAATAAGGAACAGCACCTTGTACATCAAATTAATCATGTGCATTTCTTTACAAATAGAAATTACTGCAAAGTTCTATCAAAATAAACATCTGCTTTTTCAATGTCAGTGAACGAAAAGAAAACTGCTTCCGTTCAACCTCTGCCCCAGCACAACCTAATACACCCTACCTCCTGACAGCCAATCACTTAAAATAAGCCCCGACCTGTGAGAACTACCAACTAACCAGAATGTGGAAAGGAGGAGGTACTTAGCGTTGTTCATTCAAGCTTACTTGTCAAGAATAGCAGGTTCATGTCACTTTAAAAATAGGGGGCCATAGTAGGACTAATGACTTTTATGGAAACAGTCTTTTCTAACACTTAAGATCAAATTATTCTTATTTTATGTTTACCCGCTATTGTGCATGTGCTCTCCTTCATTTTCGCAGTCGCTACAATGCTCATGATCATGATCCTCCAAGCCAGTCGGTGCTGTCTCACTATCGTCAGCCATCTTTAATCAGGAAGCGGGACTCCCGAGACTCTTGATGACGTAGCGCCCATTGTGTACGTACCATTCTGGGACTTGTAGTTCTGAAAGGATAATCTGCGCTTCCCGCTGATTGATTTTACGCATTCAGAACTACATTATCATTCTGTTAGGTGTAACCCGGAAGACTTAACGTCCGTGTGACATGGTGCATGTTTATATGAAGACCATGTTTAATTGTATTTAATGATTGGTGATGGTTGTCCCACACTGCTTACTTGCACTTTAAACGTACCTTGTTAATTGCAAAAGGTAAGGATTTAATGAAAAAGGCGCATAATTCCTTTATACTTCGCTGGCAAAGACAGATATGACATTGTGATACCTAGTTCTATTTCTTGTATTGCTTTGTATTTAACTTTTTTTTATTTCGGATCCAGAAAGGTGTATTGTCTTCCCGGTGGGGAAAATGTAAGGAAAAATCGCTGACGTTGATTACGAAAGTCTTCAATTTGTAAATGTTATGGTGATATACTAAACTCGCTATATGTGAAACACTAGGCAAAGGGAGTTTTTGCCATATGGTAATGTTATATTTGCTGGGCACTGGCATACCTCTCAAGTGTACCTCATTACGAGGAATCTACCTCATTTTGGGTCTAAGTTCATGTACCTCGAAGTTCCACATTGAAAGGGTCTGTAACACATTCAGTGTTAGGAATTTTTAAGTGAAATCCATGGTAAATGAAAATAAATCATATTCATTCATTAAAAGATCTTCTTTATAAGTGAAACCAGCATACTTTAACCATCAGTTGTTAGTAAGCCATTAGTGCGTGTTCCACATTATGAGGGCTAGTGTTCCTCATTTAGAAAATGGAAGGTTGAGAGCTATGCTGGGCGATGTACTTTACTGGTTCACTTTCAAGGCTTTGTATTAGAACATTACCCCACCCTGATTTTCAAGAAGGAATGGGCGTGGCCTACACGATTGACAGGGCAATCCCCTTGTGATGTTGCATGGTAAGCATTGGTGAGTGACAAGCCATGCAGATTATCAACTGGCCTGGTGAATATTCATCATATGATCGAACTTTGGGGCATAACTCTCAACCTGTTAGAGCAAGAAGTCTGGACAAAGCTACCAATAATAGGGGGACAAAGGCAGCAAAATAGGGACACTTTTTAAATATTGCTCTTACCAACTTAAAAAAATTGATAGAATAACAGGTTTTGCATCAGCATGAATTTTTCTGAAGGCTATGAAGTCTGAAACATCTGTCACTATTTTCTGACACTAACCCTGAATAATTTACCAGAAAGCCACAATTTTATGAGAAACTTTCCATCTCTGAAATTCTAAACCTTTGAGAGGTATGCTTTTGCCTTCTTCAAATAGGGCCATTCCAAGGGAGTTTTTCAGTATGTAGTTAAACTCCCTATGTACTATATGTTTGCACAGGATTGTGTACTATATGTTTGCACAGGAATTGCACCCCCCATGTTTCTTTAATATACTGTTGAGCAGTAATTGCTTTTGCGGGGTGGGTGTGGGTGTGCTTGCCACTTTACAGAAGCAGCATGAAAGTGCAGTTTTCTACCAGATGTCACAGCTCCTTAGGTTCATGCCTCGTGTGAGTTGCATTCAGGTTGTAGTCAAGAAGCGTGAGGCCTTTAGTGTTTGCAATGACAGTATTGCACAGTGAATGGTGATAGAATAGCAGATGACTCATTGTTAAAGCATACTTTTTATAATATATTGCATTCTGTTTCTGTTTTTTTTTTTTTTTTTTTTTTTTGTAGGTAACACCAGCATCAAATATGCGCATACATTTCAGCATTCTACAATTTGGATTTGCGTACCACCCACTTAACAGCAACGCCCATATTCAACTATATAGAAAGTCTTGCATATTCATTCTAACTTTTTCTAATTTCTCCAAGTCTTTTTGGTTTCTAATACCATGACGGGAATGGACCCCATTCCTAAGTCAAAGTACAATTAAAGTTCATGAATAGTATTGTTTCACTCTTTGATGTTAATCAATGCTACTTTTGTCTTCTTTTCTTGGACCACTATGTCCTGTTTTCTAGCATCTATCTTTTGGACTGTTGTTATTGGGTGATCCCATGTGATGTAAACTTCATCATTTTAATCATTCGCCATTCTATCATTCAATCATTCTAATGGCGAAGGTCTTCACATATTTATTCAGAGTAATACTAGCAAGAACAGTCATAGCAGGGTGGTGGGTGGAGTGTGGGTGGTCCTTGCTACTGCACATCTGGTGGGGTAGTGTTCTAATACAAAACCGAATGCATTGCGTATTTACAACTCTTTACGCATTAAAGAATAAAATTTATTAAGGAAAATGCATTGCGCATTTGCAACTCTTTATGTATAAAAAAGTATGTACATCAGTGGTCTGCATACCTAACGAATTTGACACTGAAGCAGATTCTTTTTCGCTATCCCCTCCTGTGTACAAAATATTATTTTCAGTAATAATCATGAAACAAAACCATTAAAAATGCCCAGAAAAGAAGTGCAGCCAGTGAAAAAGTTATTTTATTGAACTTTGTTTATATAATCACGCCAATAAGAAAAAAATCAAAATGGGAAAACTTACACCTACATATTGGCGTGTTTCAGTAATGAGTAATATCATTCATTTCCAGTTTTCATGCCTTAAATTCTGCAAATTTGCATCTGCCATTGTCAAAGCTGATCTCATATTCATGTTCGGAAGACAGCATCGACGGATCTTTGAGCTCCTGTTATTAATTTTAATTTAGAAATGTATACCTTTGATATACACAACTCAAACACTTTACAGTCCATGTTATGTGAAAAACAGTCTGTACTTTACTGCAACACTGCCAGTTATTGTCATCCTCCCACCCCTATGCAAAATCTTAGAGAAAATTGGCATCCTTCAACTCACGGAATTAATACCATCTGGTCAGGGAGGACCATAGCCACAACCATCTGGTCTGTGACCGATAAAATTGTCATGTCAATGGATAAAGGTATGTTCTTGGGTACAATTTTTATAGACCTCACCAGAGCCTTTGACTTAGTCACTCTTCTATTGTAATCCACCTTTTAGAACTAGGCATTAGCCCTGATGCCACCCCATGATTCAGATGTTATCTGACTGACCACTGTTTCTCAGTGAACTGAAACTCGTGTATCTATGTATACTCTAAGGTGTACCTCAAGGATCCTTTCTTGCCTACATTCTCTTCTTTATGTACATCAATAAACTTCCATTCAGTCTTTCTCACCTTCCTGTCCTCCCTTCTATGTAGACGACATGGTCCTGCACCACTGAAATTATTCCCCAACTGTCTTACTGCAAGATCTACAATCTGACTTCAGTCTCCTTCTTGAGAGGATTGCTACAAAAAAATCTGATACTAAATGCATCCAAACTAAATCTATGCTTTTTGGTACTAAATAAAAACCTAACAGATGCAAGAACATTTTTAACAAACTTTGATCTCAACAACCATATCTTAGAGTAAGTCTCTTCTTTCAAGTATCTTGGCTTCACTTGACTTCCATATTCTCCTTGGTATTACGTGTTAAAAACGAATCCCCTACATTTTTGGGCACAAAATATTCTCTTTCCTCTTACATTCCACTATGTCTGCAATAGGGAAAGGAATCATAGTCCCTCAACTCAGGTTCAGCCTCCCTCTTATATCGGCAATCTCTACTAAAAACTCCACCACTAATCAAACACTAGGAAACAAAATATGTAGGGTTATTACACTCTCCCTAAGAAATTAATACCACTGTAAAATGTTAAAAAAATCAACCTGAATCCATATTAACCAAGGTGTAGACGTGCTCCTAGAATCTCAACTGTTAAAAATTTCTCCATGAACAGAAGACATTTCCCCCCCACATACAACTTAAGAAATTTGGATCACTTAGACCCTGAAACATAAATCCCACAGTCCAAGCTACATATCTCTAACCATGCATTCTCAGTTCTTGGGTCCAAACTGTGGGAATCCATCCCACCTGCAATTAATGACTCATTTTCTTATTCCAAGTTCATTCTCTACTAAAATCACATTTAGGTATGCAGAATGTACCTGGTAACGTTCAGGCCACATCCCTTAAACTCCTCTCCACTCTAACTTATCCACAAAGAACTTTTTCTCCTTTTCACATTACCGAATTACTCTGCTGTAATTTTTCAAATTTTTTGAAATTTTTACATATATTGGAAATTAATACATTGCATTTACCTTGTATTCTAAGCACTATGCTATCACTGGTACTGTTTTGGTTTTGTTGACACGTATGTGGTGTTATACTCTTGCCTATTTTGTATGTCTGGTAATTTTTTTTACCCTGGACTGAGGCAGAAATTGTTCAGAGTTGATCAGTGCTCTACCCACGTAAATCAAATCAAATAAATTAATAAAATCAATGCAACTAAGTGTAATATTATTTTTTAATGTTCTATAGGGTGCCATAATGTTACTATACATATTTTTAACTGCATACTTGTTTGCGTTATGTCATTTTTGTCAACTGTGTTCGTAATTGTGGTGAAGCTCTTCTCTTCAGGGCTCTGCTGAAAAGGGGTCTGTCATGGCCCAGCTGGAATATCTCTGTCAACAAATGGGCATAAGTAAGTAAATAAGATTGTTAAACACTTCTGAAGTTATCTTTCGTTTTCTTCTGCAAAAAAAAAAAAAAAACAAACAGAGAAAATGGTTGAATGAAAGCACATATTGACATTATTTGATCCAGTGTTCAGCTATTTCTAAAAAAATGATCAAAGCATTCAGGCATTGCCCTTCTGATTTTTCCTGGCAACACAGGAACTGCATATTTTGCCATTTCTCCTAGCGTTCTTTGAAATTTGATTTTTTTTTTCTGCGCAAATATCCTTTCTTACAGTTTGTTGTTGTAAAGTTAATTGCCTTCTGTACATTTTTGTGTGCTGATAATCAAGGAACAATATTGTGAAGCTTAGTTTCATTGTACATTGTTCAAGGCTGATTCTGGCAGTTTGCAAGTACTTTTGTGTCTGATTAACCAAATCTAAAACTTTGCACCAGAAAAAGATAACTCCGAAAAGGAAAAGAAAAATGCATACAGCAGCAAACAACCTGAGCCGATTCTCTGTTTCCACATTTTCTTTTGGATCGCACAATACTTCATAGGTTGAAATTCACTTGGCTTTGCTACACACACAGCTTTATAATGACTGCTTCATCTTGTCTGGGGAAAGTACTTTTCATTGATATACCTACATTCTGCAACATTTTTTATTGATGAGGTCAAACTGAAAATGTTCCAAAAAGCGTTACATTAAGAAGAAGCACTTCCAAAAGTGTGAACTCTGCAAAGATTTGGCGAATAATTTGTACAAAGCACAAATAAGGATTAATGTAATCAATTTTTGCCTGATCGCCACCATGAATACCAGCCATAGTTGCAGTGTTGTCATAACCATGATCATATCAAAGGTTTATTTCTAGTTCATTGCATTATTGTTGTTTCAAGATATTGTGACTTTAGCATCAGTTTTCCTGAAAGTGGAAAGAAAAGCAGCCCAATAATGATTCTTTTATTTCTACTTTACTGGTGATCTTCCATCTGCATGTATCTGATCATTTCACAAATGTGATCACTGTGTGAAACATTAGGAGTACTATCAAAAGAATTCCAGAGTATTTTTCTTTTTTTAATGTCCACCACTGTTTTTTCCTTACATAATTTCCAGGAAGTTAAATTAATTAATTTTGAATTTTGGAGAGAAGGACGAGCTCATTCTCTTTTCAGAAGGAATAATGTTTAATTTTTACAAACTGTTCCTTCAAAATTGTGTCATAATTTGAGAGTAATTCTACTAAATTCATACCATGAAAAGGAAGGTTTTGTTTGGCCAAAAATATAATTACATCCAAAGATGATGTAAAATGTTTCTTCATTTTTTTTTCTCTTTATTCATTTCCACTTCGATTTTTATCAGTAGTTTGTTGGAGTTGCAGTCTTGTTTTCATGGTCTTCCGTTTTTTTTAAGCAGGAGAGATGTGATTCGGATTTCTCATACTCAGGGACTTTAGGATATAATTTCCTCCAGATCTAAAAGACAGTTTTAAGATAGGTGTTCCAGCTTTTGTCGTATCTGCAGTCTGGATAAAAAAAAAAAATCAAACCACTTTTTTATTTCAAAGTTTCAACACATTTTTGCCATTTGGTAAAGATTTTTAAAAATCATGACGTTGCCAGGTGTTGACTGCCTGCATTGGCCCCTTTCTTCTTCTCACTGAACAGCAGAGTAAGATCCATCTTTGTTGTGAAGAAATTCACTTCCCCTGTTAACCAGATTAACTTTCAAGTCACCTGGAGCAGGTATCAATTAAGCTGCATTATCAGAATAAAATAAAATCATTCGTTGCCTCTTCTTCATCCTAGGTTAGATCTTGGTATTTACTAGTTTGAGTTTCTTCTCTCTCTTTTTTTTTTTTTGTTGCTGCGTCAACATATCCTTTCTCTTCCTTATTGTCAGTACTTCTAGAAAAGTGATTCATCATCTTTTCAGCACTGTGTCATCTGAATCTTGTGGCATTTGTAGTACAGGTGCTTTGGATGCACCAGCATCACCAGCATGTATTTCTTTAAAATCTATGTTAACTATAAGCAATGTTGAAAGCATTGCATATTTGAAAACAGATCCAGACATTGCTTCAATCAAGTCCTCTTTTGCTTTTTTATTTTTCTGTAAAGATCTCCGCTGAGTCAGTGATAGTTAATGTTAGTATGACTGCCTCATTTCATATTAAGAATAATTAAACAACTGTTGCTGGTTTCATAATGGTACCACAAACTAGTGCAAGTTCAAGCATGACAAAAAGCACAGCTATGGTTTCTATAAAAAAATTCAAATATAAAAATATTATAAATACAGGTAATGTCTAGTATTTTGTTAATCCAGTTTCAGTCTAAAGAGCTTAAATTTTATATCTCTCGGTTTATTTACAAAGATTACATAATCACCACCTGATATGCATTTCGCATCTATATTACTAACATGTAATTTTTCATACAACAGGCTGACCTACTTCCAGGTCACAAAAAGTTTTTAAAAATGATTAATTACTTTGAACATAAATCCAAACCTCAAACAGTCAAGCTATTACTATATGCTGTTGCTGTAAAGTAACATGTACACCTTTCTGTGCTCTTGAGTGTCATGTGGCTCTTATCGCACCTTGGCTGAATAGAAAAAAAATGCTTGCCTTGTACGTTAAAGCTGCAGTTGGTTTACAAAAAATAATTAAAAAAAAACTGTAAAATTGTGATTGAAAGGTGATGCTGTGATGTCATGGCCACCTGATGTTTATATCTTAAGTTTGGTAGTTTCTGCAAAGTACGGGACACATACCTTCCAACCTGCACATGTCAAAAATCTGGCTGGCTAATTAGCATAACATTTGCATGCCCAATAGCATAATCCCTTCCACTTCCGATAGGATCATGGGATACTACCACTCATTAACACAATTCTAAAAAAAAAAACAAAAATGACAAAATGATGTTGAACATAACAGAATGGTCTTGTATTATTAAGCTTTGACTGTAACTGTCTAGTAAAAAAGTACACACACACACACTGATTTTTAAAATCCAAAACTGCCGGTACCTGGTCTCCACTTTCCCTATGAGGAAAACGTAATCAGCAACCAAGGACTCTTAATGTAGCATGATTTGTTACCCACAGCATTGTTTTCTTTATCAACCAAATTATTAGATTACTATTCTATGTGAATAAATAATTACTTGCCTGATAACATTTTATAGAAGTCTTCTTCTTTCAGCTTTTCCTGGTTAGGGGTCACCACAGTGGATCACCTGTCCACTTGTGATTGGCAGTAGAGTTTTTATGGTGTTGAGTTGCCAGCCCAGTGCCCAACCTTCCACAGAAGGCACACACACCTAGGGCCAATTTAGAATGTCCAGTCCACCTACAGCATGTCTTTGGGATGTGGGAGGAAACCCACGCAACCACAGGGAGGACATGCAGACTTCGCACAGAAGGCACCCCAACCAAGAATCAAACCGGAGAACCTCTTGCTGTGAGGCGACAACGCTAACCCCTGCACCACCGGTGGCCGCCCTCTCACATTTTGAAGTAATGGAGAAAAACTAGCTAGGATTTAATGTACAGTAAGACTTGTAAACAGAACACTCATTGTACAAGAAGACAAGAATTAGTATTGTGTCATACCTCTGTACCATTAAACATTTAAATGTATTACACTTAAAAAATGCGGCAAGGTAGAAAGAAGAGCAAGACACTTGGCGAAAACAGTTATATCAGCACATGACACATTGATTCCATTTCCAATAACTTTAATATACAGTCTGCTGGAACTCCCTTCTATATATAGGTTGCTTCTACTACCTATTAGAAACTGCTTAACGCTTCTCCAAAGAAATGTTGCCAACAACACACCTAAAACAGGTACTCTCAACGTCATTGCTCTAGAATAAGTTACAAATCTGAAAGTAATGATGGACAAAGGCCCCAAATCAGGTTATTTTTTTTTTAAATATTACTCTTCTACTTAGAATGTTTATTTTCCCAACTAAATCAGATCTTTATTAGAGTGGTACTTCTCATTCTGGTCTATTTTATAACAGAACCAGAATTACTGAACTACAATTACACTTTGGTGCTTGTTCTGGTTTTGCTATATTTTTAGTAGTATTATTAAATTTACACAATTTTGACAATGGCACAGGTGAAGATACAGTTGTAGAAAAAATAGTGTTAGCATTTTCATTAGTTTCCAGCATTATATGAAAATGTTTTTAACAATTGTCATTCACTCAAATGTTGCATAAATTGCTCTTGTCTTGCTTTCCCTTCACATTATTCTGCATGTATTGTTTCCATAAATTCCATTTATTTTAAGTCATTTGCCTTTTCCTTTTTCTAAAGATCCTACATCCAATTATTTTATCTCTTTTACAATATTCAGTATTTCCTTTGGTTTAGATTTTGATTTTCTAGCAACTGTTTTTTTTTTTTGACAGTTAATAGCATTAAATGTAGTACGGCTTACCATGTCTTGGCAATTCATTTCCTACATAAAAAGTTAACAGAACAACAAGTTTTGCATCAACTTACATTTTCTGAAGAAATCCAATGCCAAACTGATCAACGAACTAAAACCAAAGATCGACTGACAGTAGAAATCAGGCAAAAATATTTATGAACAATTTTTTTAGCGCTTTCGTTTATTCAATCACCAAACTTCTTCAGACAACCTCGTAATACAAAAGTATTTTTAAAAATATTCTGGAGAGACAATTGCAGGGTTATAAAGGAAGAAAGATGAGTCCTTGTAGGATGTGCAATCAGTGTTTGTATGTTTTCAGGGGATCGAGTGTTCGAATAGCTAATAAGACTATCCATGTTAAAGGGAAATGTAGTTGCTACACCCAAGATGTTGTCTACTTTGCTTTCTGTGTGAAGTGCCCAGGATTTTATGTGGGCAAAACCGAACGCAAACTCTCCCAGAGAATATACGAACGCACATATGATATTTCCCACCACAAGGACACAAATGCATTATATAAACTTCTTAAAAAATATCCTGCACACAGTTTTAAGTTTTTGGTTGTACACCAGGTTACAAAGGATGCCAGAGGGGGGACCTTGGAAATTGATTTTGGAGAATAAAGAAACATGGTGGCAAATTTATTTAAATGCGGGTACCCCCCCCCCTGGCTTAAACGATATATCAGTTAATATCCTTTTAAAGCTGAAAGTATATGATAGATAAAATACAGTTTTATGGAAAAATGTAAAGAGTTTATTATTCAGTTGTATAATTACACAATTTTAGTTATTTTAATTAGTTCATACATTATGAGTATATTTAAGAAGAAATTTTAAATAAGTGCTTTATGAATATCTGTCAGCTGTTAGACACCTATGATGTTATTTTAATGAATATATATATATATATATATATATATATATAGTGTGCTTTTGTATTAGGAGGTTCTCTGAAGAAGTTTGGTGATTGAATCAAACGAAAGTGCTAATAAAATTGTTCAAAAATATTTTTGCCTGATTTCTACTGTCAGCCGATCTTTGGTTTTAGTACATTTTCTGAAGTAAATTAATTGCATAACTTTAATGTATAGCATTACTGACTGATTGTAATCCACAATGATTCACTAGAAAATTTTAAATCCAAATGTGTTAAAGTAGGTGTCAGTGTCATTCAACCAGAATTGTTTATCATCTTTTTTCTCCTTATCTTATTTAATGTGATTACATAATATACATAAATATGTATATATCAGGCATCATGATGGTAAAGCTGTAGTAACAGCTGTAATCATGACTGTAAACTGTAGTAACAGCTGTAATGTCTGTTATGTAAATATGTATGTTTGTGTGCCTTAAAACAATAAAGACTCATTAAAACTGTTAATGTCCATTATAAAATAACTATTATAATAGATGCATTGTGTCTATACATTTCACACTAGACTTCTGCTGAAAATGGCCTACACTCATTTGGGCTTTCCTAATAAATCAAATGCAAATAAATAAATAAGGAAACATAAATATCAGATAAATCATGACAAATTTAAACCAAAAGATGACAGACAAATTGTGGCATTTCAACACAGTGAACCACATATATGTTGTTTTACACAATATATAGAAAAAGTAGGAGGTACAAACTAATGTAGGTTTTGTAATACAGCACTAGCCTGTGATACACTTATGGCTAAGTGTGTGTATATTGAAAGCACAATAATGTTGCAAGGTTGCTACATTGGAGGTACTGGAAACATGAACCACAAAGAATTACTGAAAACAAAAAAGTAATTGCCATGTGGGATCATCCAGTGCATAGCCACTTTGTTGTGACCACCTTGTTTGACCCTGATAAAAAAATAATATCTCTTGACCTATTAGTGCAAGTGTCAGAAAGCCAAGTAATGAGGGTCAAAGCCCCCAAATCAGAGACACATTTTAAACATTGCTCTTGTGTACTTGGAAAGGTGGTTCAATAACAATGTTTACGTTGGCATAACTTAAACGTTTATAATTATTTACTGACTGCAATCTTCAGAAATTTGCCTGAAAACCACATATGTTATTAGGATCAAAATAAAGCAAAGTAAGGGGTAGTTTCATCTTAGTTTCACATAAAACGTTACTGAAAGCTTATTTCAGCAAGTGCGTATTAGTCATGTAAAGCCACAATGTAAGCTGACCAAATTACAAGAGGGTGAATTGCTTTCATCCATAGCCAGCCCATTCCCCCATGTAGTGATTGCAGTCCTTAATGATTTGGTAAAAAAACCTACATTTTGTGAGGCACAGTTCAAGATTATGAGGCAAATTCTGGAATATTATACAGAATCAGGAAGAGTTGCAAACTGGTTTCACACAAACAACGCCCACTGAGTAAATATTTCAGTTTATTTTATTTACTTATTTTTTCAGTTTAGCAACTGATGTAGAGTAGTTATCAAGATGGACCTGTTTCAGTCTCAGGCTGGACAAATGTAAATTACAGTAAACAAGCAAGTTAACAAGAAGTAATAGGATTACAGTAGAGAGTCGGTTATCCCAACTAGTTGGGACCTAGGGTAGTTCGGATAATCAAACATATAATTGAACTGGATAAAAAACTTCTAAAATCTTGTTTTTTTTCTGCATGCAGGGAGTATACTTTTCAACCATTCAGCAATTCCAGTGGACAATAAAAAATATTTTTCATACATGAACACAAAATGCTGTTTGAAGATAGTAATGAATCGGTAGCAGTGTGTGTGTGTGTCTTTCGGCTTTTCCCGGTTAGGGGTCGCCACAGCGGAACTCTGGTCTGCTAATGATTGGCAGTAGAGTTTTACGTGCTGGTTTGCCGGGCCTAACACACAACCTTCAACGAAGGAACGCGCATTCACGCATGTCGTCACACAGTAGACGCTCTAACTGAGAATCGAACGGGCAGCGTCTAGCTGTGAGGCGACAACGCTACCGCAGTACCGCCACCGCAGTTAATGAATCGGTAGCAGTAATAATAATAAAGTATGTAGTACAGCAGAGAGTAGGAATAAATGGTTAGACTAATGAAGGGGGGAGTGAAATACAATTTGCATTTCATACAAAATGCACATTAGTCCTGTAAAGTCAGACTGTAAGCTGGGCAACCAACTTAGGTACAGATCAAAAATAATAAGAAAACTCAAGGACATTCTGAGAAATGGGGGTTGTTTCACACAAACGTTGACCAGAAAGTAAATGTTACAATTTATTTCACACATACTATCCCTTAATGTCAGTTTTTTAAACTGAGCAAATGAGGTGACAGGGCCCACCAATACAGCTGTTTGTGAAGCCACACAAAGAGGGCATGGTTGGTTACTAACATGAATTATGTGTCCAGAAGGCTGCATTTTAGGGAAGAGAGGTCCCATTTTATTGCTTAACACTCCCTCTTAATCATGGACTATTTTGTTTCTACTTTACTTTTCTTGGTGGCTTAAGTGACCTACATGGTGGGTTTCTCTATCCCAGAGCTGCAACAGCACTGCATTTAGGTCCACTTTTGAAGGATTTTCATTCATTAAAAGGGGATTACCAAAATCTGGAGATGATAGCACATGCTCTGAGCATAGTATTTCTGTTAAATTCTTAAAAGGCATATTTGCTTCCTTTGTCTAGTTTACTTTTAGTGTCAAGTTTGCCTTTTCTGAACTAAATTAAAGGGCTTGCTGTTGTTGCAAAGTGAGTTACAGATTTCCAGAAACACCCAGATAAACCCAATAATTCCTTTATGTTTATTCATTTCATTTTTTATTGTTTTGTTTATGCTTGGTATAGGCCACTTTCATACTGCATCTAATTTCTGTTTCAAGGGTCTGACCATTCCCCTTCCTGTGAAACATCTCAAATAATTCATCTCTGTTTTTTATAAGGATTTGCAGTTAATTCAACTTGAGTTAATGCATCTACTACAGCTTGTACCTTGGGCAGATGGGAGTCCCAGTCTTCAGAGTGGATGATTCAAGTAGGCAGCATTTGAATTGTCATAGGATGTTAAGACTTGATCCAGGAGTCACTGGTTACTTCTCTAAGTTGTTTTCTTTTTGAAATGGGCTCTTTAGAGCACACTTTATTTTCATTTTTTTCTTTGCCTAGAGTATTCCTTTATTTTATTTTCTGTTATATTGACAGATGTGGTATAGAACTCTAGACATGCACAGTCTCTTCTTTAACTACACTAGTGAACTCTTTCTTACCAGTAAGCCTCCACCCTCAATACCCATATGCTGCTTAGAATGTTTCATGTCTGAGGATTTCTATTTTGACTTGACAGAAACTTTATAATTCTGCTCAGGCTAATCATTTGTCATGCTGCCTAATTTTTTCTTCAGAATACAGTCTGTGTGTGATCCTTTTGCTTTATTTCTGCCAGTCATGTCTTCTCTCTGCTTTGCAGCACTTTCGGGCTGTAGTGACATTATACTTTTTGCTTTGCAACACTTTCAGTCTGCAGTAACTTAATGTGTATTTCCCACCCTTCTACTGGTTCTTGTCTTACAGACTGCTGTGTCTTAATTGTACGCTGACCTGACTCCTTAAATGGTGTAGGTTCTTCTCTGTGTATCCTTAGACAAATATACATTTAGGACTTTACAACACAATGCTGTGATGTTTGGTGGATTCATACACAATGTATGTGTCTGGTGTTACTTTTCCTTTTCTCAAGTAAAGCAGAGATATTTCTGTAGGCTTATTCATCACTAGGTCACCTCTCTAAATTGATAAGGAGTATTTTGAAAAGGACTACCTTCTTCCCATTGCTTCCACAAATCTTTAAAGTTAGGAGAATCTTTCTGTCTTACTATGCCGTGTGTGACAAATGGGGATACTGCTAGTACAGCTGTTTGGAATTTTGTAAATGATTGTGTGCCATTTGTGAATATCAACATGATTTGTGTAGGATGCTTGTGTTGCAAATGTATTGGAACTGTATATCATGTGTATATCCAACTAAGTTTGTACACGTGTGTGTTGAAAAGATCTAAAAGTGCATGTGCTTAAAATGTAACAACAGCGTGCTTTACTGGAGTAGAACAGAAATGTACATGCACTACTGTAACGGTTTAAATGTATATATTTTAAAAGTGGAAACTGGAATAGAAGAGGTTAACTTTAGAAAAATAGCTGAAATTAAATTACTTTATGGCAGCAAGAGACAGAATGTCTATATTAGGGAGCTCTCTCTATTGTCTTTAAGGTGAAATATTTACTAGTTTTGTATGTGAAGGAGTGCAATTGTTTCTTGACTTCCAACATCTGCCAAAGATCTGAGGTGTGTGTATTTGCATAGGTAGATGCTAAGTACTGCTAGCTTCTAGCAGTGGGGGTTTCACCTGGGATAGAGTCAGATGACAAGAAATGATGTCATTCTGCAAGCTGTCCCAGCAGTAATTGTTGTGATATTAATTTGAAAACTCTCTCAGAGAGGCAGAGCATTCTGTATTCTCTCTTGGACCTGACAACAACTAGAAGATCCATTCACCACATCTGCCTTGCTCTGAAGTAAGTTTCTAGGGAACAGTGTAATTCTCTTAGATATAGTCAGGAATATAGCAACGGTTAGTTTAGATATTTTTCTTTATTTATTTGAGACTGTCCTGCAATGTTGTTTTAAATATTTCCTGTGATTTTGAACTCTGATGTCACTGTGAATATAAACTGAGTATTTTCTTGTTCTTTTATTATTTATTATTAAAATATATTTAAACTTTTCATTGTGGATGATTTGTGTAGGGATATTTAAGCTTTGACAGTACCTGCATATTTATTTGGTGACATTGTGGGCCACTCTTAATAACCTTGCTCTTGGTCAAACTACTATTTGTATTAATATTAATACTACACAGTAAGATTGGACACCCTTTGTTAAGGACCTTAAAGTAGCTGATAAGGATTTGGCTAGTGGCAGTGATAACCACCTTATAGTCTGGGCAGAAGGGGGCATAGCTAGTAAACCTGTGCCAGCCTTTCCCAAGTGTGTGTGTGTGTGTGTGTGTGTGTGTGTGTGTGTGTGTGTGTGTGTGTGTAAATCAAACCTTGAAGCACTGGTTGGATAGAGTGGGTGCTAGAGGTCTTGGTTTGGCCACTCAGCTGAGATCTCAACTCTGTAGCTGTGTGGGGAGTCTTACTGGGGATCTGAAGAAAGAGGGAGAAACCAGCCCCAGACTGACTGTGGTCTCTGTGTGCTCTTAAGAGAAATTGCACTTGATGCAGAGAGCTGCATCTGGAAATACAGTGTATGTACCTGTCATCCTCCCAGTGTACGCCCCCCACTGGTGCCAGTGGTGAGGACTGAGGCTTCTTGATTACTGGTCCAGTGGTGGGTCATCACACCATGTGTAAACTGGGTACTACTGCTAAAGGATGAACTACAGTTTGCATTTCTAGTTGAATAATGGAATATTGTTTCATACCTCCATGATTTCATATGGCTTCATCAGCTTTGTTAGTAAGGGTTTTCTTTTTACACATATATTGCCCCAGTATTAGTGGGACCGTACTGCTTAAATCTGTCAGTCATGGAAACTCTGTACCATCATTTACAACATCACATTTAATTAACTTTTTAGTAACACAGTAACAGAATGTAGACTCAACTATTCTGGCAAATAATTTATTGCATTATGTATGCATGATATAGGTTTTACAGGTGTAACATTGTTACTAGTACTAGTACATAATCTAGTCATATGACTCTTTTATCTGCATTCAAAGCAAAATATACTTTCAGCTGATACTTTTTGTTTGTTACCAACATTTGACACAGGTTTTACTACAGGTCTAGACTTCTCAGTCGTCTACATAATTTCATTGCAGAATAGCCTCAGTACTCACAAAACAAAACTGTTAGCATCTTGATGGTCAATTTGACACACCCACTTTCTTAAAGCAGTAGGTGAAGAGCCCTTAACTTTGTTATTGGCTAACACTTGTAGCCTTTTATTTTTGGTATATTGACCCTTAGAATCTAAGCTTCAATTAAGTGTATGTTTTAGGTCACATAATTGTGATGATATTGTTTTATTATGAGAAGAAATCAAGTTATGAAACTTTTGAGCTTGTGTCTCTGAGGTTATACCAGCTGTTTGTAAAGTAATGCTCTTTTAATATTTTCATAGTCCTGATAGGTTCATAGGTAGGTACTAGGCTATTGGCCCTAGGGCCTATGTAAGACTAGCCAAACGGTACCCTGGCTTTTGCCCCCCTAGAAAATAATTTTCCTGTGCCCCTGTCAAGCAGAGCCACAGAAGTGATCCCCGGGGTGAATTTCCTATCTCCCATCCAATCATCAAGATTTTTCTTGAAGAGTGCTAATAAGGAACTTTGTTTGATATAGATAGGTAGTCTGTTCCAGAGTATGGGAAGTCTCTGGGACAGGAATCTATCCCTCCAGCATGTTCTGTTTATTGTGGTGACAAGGTTTAGGCCCCTAGATCGTCTAGCTCGGAGGGATTGGGATTTCTTTAAGTGGAGCATGTCCAACAGCTCTGGGTTTGACATAGCTTTGTATGTTAAGCAGAGGTTGCCTCTGAGTATGCGATATGCGACAGAGTAAAGCTGGAGTTTTTTGAGACGTTCTGCATAGGGCATCTGTTTGAGGCCGGTAATCCTCTTTGTGAGGTATTTCTGCGGCCTTTCCAGTTGTTGTAGATGTCTTGTGAGGTACATACCAAAAGTGGCGTTGTACTCTATAATGGGTCTAATGAGTGATGAGTAGAGGGGAATAATGACCTCTTTTTTTTCCTGGATGAGAAACCTTTTGTTATGAGGTGTGCCACGTAGAATGATTTCCCGACTACCGTGGCAATGTGATTATCAAAGGAGAGACTACTGTCCACCTGTGTCCCAAGGTTTCTTATCACACTTTCGGTGTTAAGTAGACTACCGCCTATGTGGTAGTTCATGGGTACAGAGTTTTTACCAAAAGGGATGACAATGCACTTTTTGGCATTGAGCTTGAGGCCATGGCTTTGACACCAGGCATCTGTCTCATTGAGGCCCTTTTGTAGGATGTCCACATCATTAGGAGTTTTGATTATGGCTCCTAGTTTGCAGCCATCTGTGAACTTTTTTAGCCAAAGACCTTCTGTGTTAGCCTGTACTTCAGAGAAGTAGATACCAAACAGGAGAGGAACTAGGACTGAACCCTGTGGTACTCCACTTGTCACTGGTCTGAAGTTGGATTTAGAGTCTGCTACTTTCACAGTGTGGGTTTTGTCAGTGAGCCAGTTGGCAACCCATCTTGTGACATAGGGATTTGTACCTAGTTTAGTGAGTTTATCTATAATTCCAGAGTGGGGGATGGTGTCAAAAGCCTTGGTGAGATCTAGATAGGTTGTGTGGACCACCTTACCCTCATCTACAGCTTTGGTGACCGCTTCAAAGAAGTCTGTCAGGTTTAGGAGACATGATCTGCCTTTTACAAACCCGAACTGGGTAGAGTCCAGAGTTTGGAGATTACCAATGTCATTATTTATAAGTTCCATGATGATACGTTCCATAGCCTTGCAGACCAAGCTCATCAGGCTAATGGGGTGGTAGTTCCCTGGGTCTGTGGTGGCTCCCCCTTTGTGGAGTGGGATAACCGTTGCTATGCACCATTCAGTGGGCACAAAGCCTGAGGTGAGGCTATGACTGAACATGGTACTTAGGTGGGGTGCCAGTTCATTCTGTAGTTCATGTAGAATGCAGCCTGGGATGTTATCATGTCCCATGGATGCTGTGTTCTTGGCTTTGGAGATTGTGTTTTTTACCTGTGCAGCTGTGATTACAGGAACTTTGCATTCTTCTGGTATAGAGATGGGCCCTTTAGGGGGTGAGAGAGGGGTAAAGTTAGCACTGAACCTATCTGCCAGGAAGTTCTCAATATCAGTTGGTTCTGTATATTTAGTGCCATTGTGCTGTAACTCAGAGCAGATGTGTTGCCATTGAGATTCTTGACATAGCTATAGAATGCTTTGTGGTTGTCTTTAGAATCAGTGGCGATTTTGTTTTCGTAACTAGCTTTGGAGGATTTTATGAGGGGATCTCATCTTCTTACTGAGGCTGGCCACGGAGTTCCTCCAATCATGGGATTTTACTCTTTTTTGCAACAGTTTCTTTCTTCTGTTGTAGAGTTTGTTTATGGCAGGGGACCACCAGATTGGCTTCCTTTTTTTGGAGGATAGCATCTTGGTTTTGTTAGGGATTGCACGATCCATGCACTTGTGTAAGTGTTTATAAAATGCATTTGTATAGGATTCAGCAGACGTACCTCTATTGTCCATCAGCATGGGTGTCGTGAAGTTTGCCACTTCTGTCTTAAAAAGCGTGAAGTTGGCTTTGGAGAAATTTTTTACGGTGGTTTCCCTAATGGGACGTGGGGGTGGGATGTGGATGTTTAGGGTGATTAGCTTGTGGTCGGATCTGACCAATGAGGAATTGACCTCTGGTGTGGAACACCGGTTGCCCATGTTGGTAATGACCAGATCTAGGATATTGCTGCCCTTGATGGGGGTGTGGATAAGTTGATCCAAGGCATTTGAATTTATGAATTCCAGAAAACGTTGAGCACAAGAGTTGGTACATGAGTAGTTTTCCCAGTTAATGGTGGGTTAGTTGAAATTGCCCATTATTAGGGTGTTAAGTTTTACCCTAATATTTTCCAATGTATCAAGAAATGAGGAGTGGGAATCCTGGGGCACGGTGGGGGATCTGTAGCAAGCTGCAGTTTGGATTGTGGTCTTGCCCTGAGTTAGTTGCACTTGGATAATCCCGGATGCATTATGCTGAGCAACTAGCCTGGAGGTGTGGATATCCTCAATGAATATGGACATGCCTCCGCCTTTAGTGTTTCATTCCAGGTTAGGTGGCTGAAAGGTGTGGTATGAATTATAGCCTGGTAATGCAGGGGTCCTCTCTGGAGCCTTGAACCAGGTCTCTGTCACTGCACAGATGTTGATGTTCTCCATTTTAAGGAGTGCCTCGAGTGAGTGCATTTTGAGGTTTAGACTTCTAGCATTAAGTAGCATTACCCTCAGATTTTGCTTGCTTGTACCTGTTACAGTGGTGAATTTGTCATTTGAACCTTGCCTAAAAAAGGCACTATAGGGGTGGCAAGAGCCTTAGCCAGTGTCCGGAATCCCAAGGGCAACAGGTGCAGGCCATCTCTGGCAAAGCATCGTGGTTTGTCAATCATGTCCATCACATCCAGATCCAAGGATGTCATTGTACCCCTATATTCCTCCCTCATCAGACCCATGATTGAGTACAATGCCCCATTCGGTATGTACCTCACCCGGCAATTGCAACAGCTGGAGAGACCACAAAAGTACCTCACCAAAAGGATCAAGGATCTCCAACATATGTCTTATTCCGCCAGACTAAAGAAACTTCAGCTCTATTCAGTAGCATACCGCCTGCTCAGAGGTGATCTCTGCCTGACGTACAAGGCCATGTCCAATCAGGATCTGATGGACATGCTCCACCTCAAAAAATCCAAATCCATCAGGACCACGAGAGTTAAAGACTTAAACCTCGGCACAAGTATGAATAGGACATGCTGGAGGGATAGATTCATAACCCAGAGGCTTCCCATGCTTTGGAACAGGATCCCAGTTCATATATGCAGAGCCCTCACTGACTCTCTTCAAGAGAAATCTTGATGAGTGGATGGGAGATCGTAAGTTTACCCCAGGGGTCACATCTGTGTCACTGCTAGACAGGGGCACAGTAAACTAATTCTATTATATAAGGGGACCTTCATTGTGTCACTACTAGACAGAGGCACAGTATTCTAGATTTGTTCTGTACATTTTTGTACCATTTTATGGGGTGGCAAAAGCCACATCACTATGGCTAGGCTTATAAATGCCCCAGGGCAGATAGCCTAGTACTATACTATGAAACTATGTCATCCCAGGCAGACAGGTACTGGATCCCCTTTGAATGACACCAGAAGCTTAGTCAATTGTTGAAGTCAATCACTTTGTCCTTGTACTGTGGTATCATTCTGGGTGATGGCAGGATGCTATTCAGGGCTAGGGTCATACCTGCCTGGGCTACAAGATCAGACAGCTCCTCCATGTCTTTTTTCATGTAGTTTAGGGAGGTACGTCTCAGGTCATTCACACCAGCATGGACAGTGACAGAGTCATATTTGTACTTGTTGTGGAGTGACCTGAGTGCGTGCGTTATGTGGTGGATCCTGGCACCTGACAGGCAGCTGACAGTAACTTTCTCCTTGTTTAGCCTGGTGAGTGGAACATCAGTGTGCCTGACTATAGAGTCACCTATAACTAGAGTGTTGGGTACGTTGTTATGCCTTATGGGCTGTGGTTGAGTAAAGCACTGAGTATGTGGGCCATGTGTCATTTGAGTTGTGTTGTGGGATGGAGGTTGCTTGCGTTTCTGCTTTGGAGGTCCCTGTTGCTTGGGTAGATTTCTATTGAGAGCTTCCCCGAATGTAGGTGTGTGTTTTGTGTTTCTATGTGTGTGTTTTGGTGGTGTAGGTTTTGAGGGACTATGTGATGAGTGTGGTGTGGTGCAAGTGTTTGCCTTCTCCTCTTGACTGGCTACTCCAGTCTTGGGTGAAGAGAGTTTGCTTCCAGTTTGGCTACATAAGTGCATCTCTTACAGGTTGTAGTGTTGGGTGGTAGGAGGAGAGGGTTTTCTGTGTACATGAGGCAATTGCTGCATTGCCTCAACATGCCCAGATTCATCAGGTAGACAGGAGAAAATACCGGGAGCTGACCCTTAGACATGCCTGGATAGGTGCTTATTTATTAAGTACTAAAAACTGTTTTCCTCTAGACAAGTAAGGAAAGTTGAGTGCTGTAGTAATTTGTAGCTTATTTAGTGCTTACAATGAGTTCTGAACAAGTGCTGAGCTCAAAGAAACAGATTTGAGTGCTGAAACTAGAAAACTGGTTAGTTCTAAGAAACAAAATTAAGCTAGAAGGCTTCCCTCCAACACAGAAAGGCTTGGAGGCTCAGAAGCTTACAAACAGTCTTGGATACAGCAAATCTGTATCTGGACTAGATGACTTACAGGAAAGGCAGGAAACAAGCTTAGAATGTTTTATTTATTTATTTATTTTGGAAAGGGGAAAGGTGGAGCAGAAACTAACTGGGTTGGCCTTCTCAAATGTTCTCCTTTGAATAGGTAGAATTAGGTAATAACACTAGACTGGGAGGAGTGTCCCAGATCGAATTTACAGTAGGGGTGGGCAACTGCAAAGCCACCAAGTATAAAAAAAATCAGAACAAACAAACCCAACCAGATGCTTAACAATTGTAGAAAATTTCTAGTTAATACCTCACACACAGTGAAACTAGCTAGAAAAGTATATGCAGACAATAAAAGTGCTATAAATAACTCGTAAAAATAAGCAAAAAAACAGGATACTTAATGTTATATATCACAGATTAGTTGGCTCAGAGCCCTTCCTCCAATCAGCTCAGTGTGAAATGGCAGAAACACTCACAAGTTAACTTCTTAAGTAACAAAGTTGAAACATGAAACAACTTTAAAAAAAAAAGCTTGAAAGAACCAATGAGGTGCTTACTCCAAGCAGTAGTCCAGGCAATCCCAGTCAGCCAATGACCATAAACAATTCACTCTCACTGAAATGCTATACTGGCTTTGGCTACACTACAGTGGCCTGGAACATGTGCTCAGACACACAGCCTCTACTAACAAACAACCAGGCCGAAAACACAAGCCTGAATATGGACAATGCTACACTGCCCACACTACTTAGGTAGAAAAAAAACTGCAGAAATGTTTAAACAGATAAAGGATCTAGGAGACTCTAGAGAATGCTTTCAACTGCAAACTTACAACTCATTTCCTTCTGTGTCCATGAATGCACTGTGTAACTCAGAGTCAATACTGGTTCAGACAAACAGTGGACACAAGTTAATTACAATATTATGGTCACATACCACTCTTAAGCAGTACTAGTAGCTGTATTAACCAGTATCTTGTGCTGTTATAACAGGCTATAAAATGCTGGTAGAATGTTGTTATACATATAGGGGAATGATCAGCTGTAAGTACCACATTAGCCATTCATCCATGAATATTTGCTGCAATTTTGTAGGAAGGGTTGCATGATTATATAACAGGATATGTGACTCTCTGTGTATTCACAGTATTGGTATATACGGATAAAATAATACATATATTCACTATGTATTATGTCTGCACAAAGAGTTTAGCAACCACAAGTGTAATGGATGCTATGCAATGGTATGTAAAATAATAGGTCTCCTCCATGTGTTTGGTATATTTGTTTTTTTGTTAAGATGTGTGTAGTTAATGGAGTACTGGATTATGGATTGGCTCACCCACAAGGTCACTCTAATGCAGCATTATGTTGCCAATGCATTTGTGGTGATGTTATCTGATGTGTGTAGTTAATGAAGTACTGGATTATGGATTGGCTCACCCACAAGGTCACTCTAATGCAGCAGTATGTTGCTGATGCATTTGTGTTGATGTTGTCTGATGTGTGTGTAGTAGCCACCAGTCCATGAATGCAGGAGGTATATTCCTCTGACTTTCCTGGATGTTGTAATGTGGTTTGTGGGAAGCTATACTGTAATAAGCTGTGCTGCTGACACGTGAACACAACTCATGCACTATGCAGATGAGGCAACCTAACAGATATAGTATTTGGTTTTCTATTGGAACACTGCTTAGTGATGTGATGAGATTTGCCAGAAAACAGTGTTTATTGAGCATTCCGTATTTTTTGTCTCACTAATCCTGTGTGTTTTGTGATCTAAAGCCCAGTGGCTTTTTTCACCTGTCCACTCATTTTGTAACTTAGACATCAGAAGCGCATTCCACTCTAGTATCATATACTCCTGATGACTGTGTTGTCAAAACCAGTTACCCTTCCATTCATATCTTCCTATTCAATAGTTGTACACCACAGTACCCACAGCTTTAACCATTTTTTTCCATATTACTATTAGAAATCTCTGATTATATCTAGTACCTAGATTGTCTTACAAAGTACCTATAAACAAATAAAATAACATACATACTTTGTTTAAAATTAAACCTTTTTGCAAAGCTTACCACAGCAACGGGACTTTGACAATGATAAAATGAGGTTTCTGATTATAGGTTCATAGGTGGTTGCTAGGCCAGTGGCCCTAGAGCCTTTACAAGCCTAGCCGTGTTAATTCCAAGTATCCCCATTTGTTCTTTTTGGGTAGTTCGCAGAACAAATTTATGACTCAGCCTGGTCTGTGACATCAATAGGACTTGTTGGTGGGACAGATTTTTGTCCCAGAGACTCCCCCCATCTATGGAATAGACTCCCTGTCCACATCAAGCAGAGTACCTCTGTACCCCTTTTTAAGCACAACCTGGATAACTGGATGGGAAATAGAAAATACAACCCTGGGATTCCACCTGTGTCCCTGCTGGACAGGGGCATTGTGTGCTGATTTGTCTATGCGTGGACTTAACTTTTGGCTAGGCTTATAAGGGCCTCAGGGCCAATAGCCTAGTAACGTCATGTGATCCTATGAACAGAGCAGGTCTGTGATCAACACCGGCTACCCTTGTCCATGAGTGATATGGGTGCCACACCAGGGGCAAATTTGTGGTCTCCCATCCAGGTATTTAGGTTGCACTGGAATAGGGTCAATGAGAAGCTCTGTTTTATGTGAACCGGATGTCTGTTCCAGAGAAGCGTCTGTCTCTGCGAGACATATCTGTCTCTCCAGCATGTTCTGTTAATGTCTCAGGCTAGGTTGAGATCCCTAGAGTGAGTGACTCTTGTGCCATTTGACTTGCGGATATGCAGCATTTCCATTATGGTAGGGTCGGAGATTGCCCTATAGGCCAGGTACAAGTCATCTTTCAGTAGTCTATAAAATACAGAGTAAAGTGACAGGGTTTTTAGCCTGTCCGCATAGGTCATGGTTTGGAGTCCCTGTATTTTCTTAGTAAGAAACCTCTGAGGTCTCTCCAGCTGCTGCAGGTGTCTGGTGAGGTTCATGCAAAAGAGTGCATTATACTCTATTAGTGGTCTGATGAGGATCGAGTACAGTGGAGTTATAACATCCCTTGACCTGGATGCTATAACCTTGTTTGTGAGGTGCACTACAAGGAAGGCTTTCCTTACCACTGTGGAACCTTGGTGGTCGAAGTTCAGATTGCTGTCAACCAGTGTTCCCAAGTCTCACACAACTGGGTTGGAACTCACGTGCGTGCTGTCAGTATTGTGATTTGTAGGGAATTCCGTTTTGCCAAAGGGAATAATAATGTATTTTTTTGCATTTAGTTTTGGATCATGGCTTTGGCACCAATCATTCATTTGTGTTAGTCCTTGCTGTAATATGTTGATATCACTGCGGGACTCAATGATTGGTCCCAGTTTGCAGTCATCAGTAAACCTGGTGAGCCAGAGGCTGTCAACTTTGCCTGGACTTCTGAGAAATAGATGGCAAACAGCAAGGGGCCAGCACAGACCCCTGTGGTACTCCACTGGTGACAGGTCTACTGGTGGAGGTGGAGTCACCAATTTTGACAGAGTGTGTTCTGTCGGTGAGCCAATTGGCTACCCATCTAGTAACGTAAGGGTTAATCCCCACCTGGGAGAGTTTCTCAATGATACCAGAGTGAGAAATTGTGTTGAAAGCCTTGGCAAGGTCAAGATAGGCTGTGTGCACTGTCCTACCTTCATCTTTGGCTTTGGTGACATTCTCAAAGAAGTCTACCAGATTAATAAGCATGATCTACCCTTAAAGAAGGCAAACTGGGTTGGGTCTAGCATTTGGAGGTTGCCTATGTCCTTGTTAATAAGGTCCATGATAATTCTTTCCATGGCCTTCCGTATGAGGCTGGTTAGAATTATGGATCTATAGTTCCCATGATCAGTTGATGCCCCCACCTCCCTTGGTGTAGGGAGATCACTGTTGCTGTTCTCTATTTTGCAGGAACATAGCCAGTTCTCAAGCTATGATTAAACAGAATGCCAAGTAGGTCTTGTTTTAGATTGTTTAGTAAACAACCTGGGATATTATATGATCCCATTGAGGCCATGTTTTTGGCCTTGGCGAGTGCAGAAGTTACCTGATGTCTAGAAATATTAGGCAGGGGGCTGGTGTCAGTTATACTTTGGTATGTCGTAGGTGGGGATGGGGGTAAAGTTTGCACTGAATCTGTTAGCTAGCACATTGGCGATATCTTTTGGTGTACTATTAGTGATTCCATCTACAAGCAGTTGAAACATAGCTGATCATTCCCTTTTAGACTTTGGACATAGTTAAAGAATGCCGTATGATTATCCTAGGCTAGGGATGCAATTTTAGTTTCATAATCTGCTTTAGAAGACTTTACAAGATTTCTGTTTTTCTTGTTTAGGCTTAGGAGGGAACTCTTCCTCTGCAGAGTGATATCCCTCTTGCTTTTGGACAACAGTTTCTTCTTCTTGTTATATAATATGTTTATACTTGCACCACGATGGCATGTTTTTACAGGAAGACCTGGTTTTGATCTGGTCAGGTACAGTAGAGTTTATGTAGTTGCATAAGTGTTTGTACAGGACATTTGCATACACTTCTGCATGGTGATCATTGATGTCTGCAGTTGCAGGTGGTATGAAGCTTTTTGTACCATCGCTTAGTAGGCTGTAATTAGCTTTGGTAAAGTTTTTTTTATAATTTTTGCTCCAGTGAGGGTGGCACATCCAGTAGTTCCTTCAAACGAGACTGATTTGTGGTCTGACCTAACCAGGGAGGACATCACGCATGGGGAAGTACAGTGACCACCCCCTATGTTGGCGAGTACTATGTCCAGAACATTAGAGCCCCAGAGGGGGTACAGGCTATCTGTTCCAAAGGATTTGTGTTAACAAAGTCCAGGAACCTCTGGGCGAGAGTGTTTTTGCTCATGTATGTACCCCAGTCTATGGAGGATAGTTGAAATCTCCCCTGACTAAGGTGTTGGGCTTTATGGCAAGGGATTCCAGTAAATTGAGGTAAGCGGTATGCTTATCTTGGTTCATGCTGGGGGATCTATAGCTAGCAGTGATGTGGTATAGTAATTTCCCAGTAGTTAATTGGATATGGAGTAGTTTGAGAGAGTCATGCTGTTTGACCAGTTTTGAAATGTATTTAGCACTGCACATTTAACTAACATTTAACTAAGTTATATTTTGATAAAAGAAAGACCTTACTAAAGATTAGATATGAAGGTACTTTAGGAATTAAGTAAAAATGGCAGTGATTATCTTAGGCAGTGTAAGAACTGCCTTATGCTCACAGAAAATATACTCCTTTTGGAGTGACCTTAAGGATCTTTGAGAGGTATAAGTACATACAGAACTCTGAGACTCAAATCCCAGTGGCAGCAGCCCCATCCTGTGAGTATACCCTCACAACTCTGACTATATGCAGAGATTCTGAAGACTGTACCTTAATAAGTTTCATATTTGTGTCAAGAAGCCACATGCTCAGTAAAAACACTGTCTCATTTGTGTACTATTTTATGCAGGCCTCCCACAGACCACAGTAAATTAATGCTACAGAATCACCCAGAGTGTGGCAGTGGCAGTCCATAACTTAGATGTACTTTGTTAGGAACTTAAAATAGCGTTATACCTGCCTGGGGAAAGAAATGGGGGCATCTCAACTTGGTTAATAAGAATAAAGGGTAATTATGCAATGGTCGGTGATTAAATTGGAGCAAATACTCTAAAAAGGTTCTCTCTCATGGATATGTGACAGGATATGATTGGATTATTGCATATTATTGCAAGAATGGTAAAAAGTGAATCTGCTTAGTGAAAGTCTTCCATCATCTTTTTTTGGCATGTTCAGTAATAGCCTAAGAAGATGGTGTTGTCATTAGGGGAGTCAGGGTCTGTGTGCCTGTAATGAGATGTACAGTAAGCTGTAATGTTTTACACCTGATGGGACATTTTTAGACCCTTCCAATTTCAAGGATACATAAGGATTAAAAATAATTAGCAATGAAAGTGGCTTTGCTAAATTGCCAGAAGTCTCAACGGTAAAGGAGGCAGTTTAGTAGGTTTAGAATTTTTCTTCTGCTTAGGGAAATTTGATATATGTACCATTATGAAAATAAGGTCAAATAAGGTCATGCTGTGGGCATTATGTTTTGGGTAATGCAGAGGTTGTATATTTGAAGGAGAAGACATAAGTGAATTCTCGACAGTGGTATATGAAGCAAGATAAGAGGTTATCAGACCCAGTGGGGGCATCCAGTGGAATTTCTTCAAGTAGTGTCTATAGCTTTGATTTTTCTTGAAGTATAATAGAGGATTGTAAGGGGAACAGAGAGGGAAGAAGGGCTAGGGAATGGGAATTGATGGGTGTAATTTGTGGAAGTGTACCGAATTCATTGTGGAAGTCTTAATGCGAGAGTTGGTTTTGAGAGCACTGAATAAATCTGACAATAGTGGTGGATGTAAGCTTACAATGGATTAGTCAGTTTTCTTCATTCCAGACTAGGATGTTTTATTTAGACTTTAGAATGTTAGCTTTATACCATCTACGTGGTCATTTTAATTTTATTGTTGATGAAAGTGTTTCCTCTAGTTGTTGGTGGGGGTGGGTGCTTCCATTTGTATCTCTCTTCAACTCTGATAGCTGGGTGGCCTTTAACTCTTTGGTTGGCCAGCATTTTTGTTTTGTCTGTAGAGTCTTGAAAGTTTTGGAAATAACTTGGTTTGAATTTATAAAGGGATATTGATTGGGTTTTCAACTGCAAGCTTAGGGTCACATATATTGCATATATTACATACAGGGGACTGACCTGTTGTGGAGAGGTGGGATGCAAAAACAGAAATGTTTTGGAGTGTGTGAGTCTAATTAAATGACTTTGGATGGATGGAAGTTTGACAATGATCACTAAAGGGTAGTAGATGAATCAGAAAAGAGTAAATGTTATCAGGATTGTTATTTACTAGCAGATCTAAAAAAAGAGTAGTTATTTGATTTAGTGTTGGGTATGGAGGCAAAGTGACTATTGAACAAGTTGAATTTGATCAAGATCAGTAAGGAATTCTGTGATGTCATTTACATGGAGGCCCAATAGGCTTTGAGTGAAGTCTCCAAGAATTATTAGGTGTTTGTATTTAGATGCTGCAGATATAATTTTGTGAATGAGAGATTGGATTTTTTCAAAGAGGCTTTTAATCAATGACTAGATGGACAGGATTGCCACTGATAGAGGAGATTTTTATGAGTAGCCAGGTTGAATCTGACTGATGCATGACATTAGCTTGAGGGGTTATTTGTATGTTTAGATGACTATTGTAAATCAATATCGTACCATCTACCACCACCACCGTTGGTGTTTCCTGGTCTAACATCAAAGATGCAGTTATAGTCTTGGAGCAAATGCTAAACATTAGGGTTGTCATATCTGGGTCAGGATTCATTAAATTGCTGTAAGATTATGGGGTGATTAGCAATGATGATGTCAATTTGGTCAATTTTATTTTCATACTATTAGTATAAGTAATGTGCAGATTAAGGTTTTCTTGTCACTGTGAACATGGGCATTAGAATATGGTGGAGGACCTAGATTTAGTTTAATGTTGGCTCCTATGAGTAAAATAAATAAAATTAGAGTGCAGCCGAAGATTTTTTTTGTAGTTTTTAAGGTGCAGTTTGGTGTATCTGTACAATACACAGAGGAAATAATGCTGTAAAATGTCTGTCTTTGGTAGGCTGTAATTTGTATTGTAGAAAATGGAGACAGTTTGACAGCAGTATGTAGAATTCCAGGAAAAACAGTCAGTCTGAGCTGAGGAGATAAAGATATGGGTGTGTCAGTGACGGGTGTGCTGGGAAGACTGATTAGCAGGGCAGCAATAAGAGAAGAAGGATCATAGTATGTTGAGTGTGTTAGTGGTGCACTTTGTGTGATGGAGGAAAGTATGGTGGAAATGTAGGTGATAGAATGTACTGGAACGAGTAGGTTACTGGTCCATTGGCGAGATTGTAATGTGTGTGTAGGACAGAGAAATACTGTTACAAAGGCAATGTTAGGAGTGAGGGGAGAATGTGGAGGAGTTCAGAAAATTATGAATAGAAGATGAGGTGGTACTGGTAGGTAAAATGAAATGAGAGAGTAAGGTTAAAGAATATAATGTCAAGTGATGTTAAAATCTTTTGTATTTTGTGTGGTACAATTGCACATAATAAATACACCTGTCAGAGGAAGTGTAGATGAGAGAAATATGATTGTGTGATATATTAGTGTGAGAGTACAGGAGCTGGTGGAGTGGCTTGTGTGGAGTCTGTTATGAAGTGCAGTAGCTGTGAGACTAAAGCTGAGAGGCAAATGCAGGGGCTGATTTAGAAAGGTTACTGTAAGTATATCCCTCGCTGTAACCTTTTCCAGGTCAGGGACATCTCTACCACGAAGATGTGCAGCACAGCAGTGGGCTGTCTCTCTGAACATTCTAAATGCCATTGGGGTATTCTGGGGGAGGGCTTATGCTAATTAGCCATGTGCTGTTCCCTGGAACCGCATGCAGTAATACATTTATGCAGCTGAGCGAATCAGAAAACCTTTTGGCTGCATAAAGTAACATGGCCAGTAATGGCCACTCATGTTGATGAACATGGCCAAAAGCTTGTGTTCACCTGTCAAGGTAGAAGTAGGTGCTGACAAGTTTAGCTGGCGGGTAGTGTTGGTTGTGTGTGTATATATGTATGTGTGGGGAGTGGAAGTGCATATCTGCCTTGGAGTTTGCAGTAAGAGTTAGTAGATAGATAGGGAAGATTGTGTGTGTGTGTGTGTGTGTGTGTGTGTGTGCGCGCGCTGATGACTGAATGAGGGCAGCCAGATGGTGATGCTGCATGGTTGTGTGAGTATACATAAATATGTGAATGTGTGTTTGTGGGGGGGGGGCTATCACACTCTTCCCCAGACTAACAAGAAAGTTCTGCAATATCAGGAAGGGGGATGGGGAGACATTACACACCAATGACTTAGAAAAAAATAAGAAAGATGACATGGGCTGTGGGGTAGACATCTGGGATACTCTATATAGTAAACCCTAAAGGCACAACAAAAAAGATTCAAACCTTGCACTCTCACACCTCACACAGTGGATGTTAGTCCTCCCTGCCAGCAGTAGACACGAGATACTTGAAAACTTTATCTAAGTAATCTAAGTATGTTTAAAAAAAAAATATATGGGTCTAGGACATTTCACCGAAAGTTAAGTTAGTATGTACTTTTCACCGAAAGCTCAATTCACTGAAAACACAATTCGCCGAAACACATTTCACCGAAAATGGTATATGGCCTTGTCCCCACTGTAGTGCGACCCTGGAGTTGGTATATATAGTGGGGGGGGTGTGGAGGGCGTAGCCCCCCACATATTTTAAATGTGTTACACTATATACATGCATACTTGCAATTGCAATCTATTACTCTTATCCAAACATGATATATACTTGAAATATGTGGCG